>NW_027072090.1:550475-580668 GCF_038088225.1 Cyrtonyx montezumae | reverse complement strand
AGCACTATGGGGGTCAAGAGTACAGTGCCAAGAGAAGGCCCCGAGCTGGACCAAGAGAATGGCACAATGACAAGGCCCCAGCAAAACTAACGGCGAACACAAGAAGAACACTGCAGGGAAAGCCATGGCAAGGAAGGGGAATGATGCAGGAAATGCATCTAAGAGGCCAAGAAAATGATGCCAAGAGAGGGCCTGGAAATGGGCCAAGAAAACAGCACATAAAGGCCCAGGCAGAGACAAAAGCAAAGGGTGAGGAAGGGGAACGGCGCAGGGAAAGCAATGGGGGGCAGAGAACGATGCCAAGAGGAGGTCAGGGCAGAACTTAGGGCAAACACAAGGAGAACACTGCAGGGAAAGGCAAAGGGCAAGGAGAAGAAACAGGGAAAGGTGCAGGGAAAAGCAAAGGGGAAAGGCAAAGAAAACACCACAGGGAAAGCTAAGGGGTACAGACAAAGAAAACAGCCAGTAGGAAACAGGCAGGCAGCTCTGGGTACCCTACAGCACTGGAACAAGCTCTGGGAGCACTGCACGGCACAATGGGCAATCGCCGGTGGGTGTGCACAGCCCTTACCTGATTGGGAGAACAGTTACCAGTCAGCACAGTCCGGTTCCAGAACAATCCAGGAAATGCAGCTTCCCATTCCTCGCCGCTTCCACGTTCCATCCCCAGGAGTGCTGCAGCTCCCCATGGCCGCCTGCTGGACACAGAACAACAATGAAGGCACTGTCCCACACATACAGGACAACGTCTCTTACACAAACACGCACAGCAGTGCTCCTTGCCCAGAGCAACGTGGTTGCACCCTGTGCACAATGCTGCTCACCAGGAGCAGTGCTGCAGCTGTAACAGAGCACAAGGAGAAGGTTCGGTGCTCAGTTTTATTGCTTGTCCCCTCTGATGACTGCTCATCGCACAGCCCTCAGCTGCTTTAGTTCGGGATATGGGGACTGGGGAAGCAATGCCGCCCACCCCCCACCGTGAGCCGAGATCAGGTACCGAACCGCCTGGGGAACCGGAGCATCCCAAAGTCTATGGGTCCCCATGAGACGCATCCTGGAGTCCTGAGGAACGAGCTGATGGAGTCACAGAGCTGCTCTCAATGGTGTTTGAAGTCAGAGCAATCAGGTGAAGTCCCTGGTGAGAAGAATAAAGGCAGCATTACACCTCTTACGAAAACACAGACAAAGGATGACCCCAGGAACCACCGACCCCTCAATCTCACTTCCGTGTAGGGAAAGATGGTGCAGCGGATCCTCAGAGAAGCGCTGCTGAGACACGTGGAAGGTCAGGACACAATATGGGAGAACCTACAAGTCTGCCTGCTGACAGCTCCCAGGAAACTCACCGAGTGCTCCTGTTGGTGCGATCCCCGGGCTCTACTGCACCTACAGTGGAACAGCTCCATCCCAGCGTGCGGGGCTCTGAGGAATTACCTTCTGTGGGCCGCCGAGTCCCGCAGCTGCACAGCTCCCTTCAAAATAGGGCCTGGGAGATGGGAGGGAGAGGGGTGGGGGCAGCAGGGATACAGAGGCTCAGTAGAGTCAGGAAATGCAGGGTCTTGATGCTGACTGCTGTAGGCCGAGGTCCGGCTGCTGGACTCTGGCTGCAGTGCTCCAGGCAAGCGGTGTTATTGGAGGATCTAGATATTGTTAAAGAGGGTTAACAGAGATAAGTAGGAAAAAGACAATTAGCATTGGGTTTAGGGTTACACTGCACGATTACAATTACCTTTAGAGCTCCCATTAAGATTACAGTTCAGGTGATGATTAAAATCAAAGCTGCCTCCAACGCATCCCAGGGAGGCAAAGGTAAGCTGAACACCCAGGCAAGGAAAAACTAAAGTGAAATCCCAGAGAGAGATGAAGCAAAAGAAAGACAAGGAAAATGGTGCAGGGAAAGGCAAGGGAAGAACAAAGGAGAACAGCACAGGGAACGCCCTGGGGATGAAAGGGGAATGGCGCAAGGACTGCACTATGGGGACAAGAGAGCAGTGCAAAGAAAAGGGCCAGAGCTGGGCCAAGGGAAGGAGAAGAACCAGGGAAAGACACAGCAAAGATGAGGGCAAGGAGAATGAATGGCATGAGGAATGCACTAAAGCCCAGGGCATGGAAGGGGAACGGTGCAAGGAATGCACTACAGGGACAACAGAGCGACGCCAAATGAAGGCCCAGAGCTGGGACAAGAGAACAGTGCTAAAAAGCCCAGGGAAAGGGCAAAAGACAATGAGGAGAAACAGAGAAAGCCCAGGGAACGCGCTATAGGGCAAAGAGAGCGACGCCAAAAGGCCCAGAGCTGGGATGAGAGAATGGCACTAAAATGCCCAGGGAAAAGGCAAAGGACAAGGAGGAGAAGCAGGGAAAGCACAGGGCATGGAAGGGGAACAGTGCAAGGAATGCACTACAGGAACAACAGAGCGACGCCAAAAGGCCCAGAGCTGGGATGAGAGAATGGCACTAAAATGCCAAGGGAAAGGGCAAAAGACAAGGAGGAGAAGCAGGGAAAGCACAGGGAATGGAAGGGAAACAGTGCAAGGAATGCACTCAGGGGCCAAGAGAACGATGCCAGGAGAAAGACTGAGCAAAAGTAAGGAGGCAGCACAAAGAGAAGAAGAACAAGGCAAAGAAACACAAGGGAAAGGGCAAGGACAACACCCAGGAGGAAAATGGACAGGCAGCTTTTGGGTACCCTAAAGCACAGGGAAAAGCTCTGGGAGGACTACATTGTGCGATATTAGGTGATAGAAAAGCAGCAGTGAGTGTGTGCTGTCCTTACCTGTGTGGGTGACCAGTTACCAGTCAGCAGAGTCCGGTTCTGAGCCATCCCAGCAGATGCAGCTTTGGTTTCCTCACTGCTTTCGTGGAGCACCCCACGTTCCTCAGTGCAGCTCCCCATGGCCACCTGTTGGACACAGAACAGCAATGAAGGCACTGCCCCACACATACAGAGCAGCACCTCTTACACAAACGCGCTCCTCTGAGAAAGGAGCGCTAGTAACCCCATTTCATCTCTTACCACGGCCAGCAGAAAACCTGCCTGCATACGAGTGATGCACCAACAAGGGGTTCACGGTGTTCCTTTTCCTGCTCTGCAGATCCCACAATACTTACACCATCAATTAGAGGAGTCCCAGCAAGCCTTAAACACCACTGAGCTGTAAAAACAAATCAGAGCAAAGAAACAAAACATAATTCATTATGTGATAACGAGTCACAAAATGCCTCTAAACAATACTCCACCTGAGCTGATGTAGAGCACCATTTACCACATGCTGGGATGATGCAGGAGCAGACAAAGTTTAGAACCCCAGGGGGGAGATGATGAGATGAAAACTGTAAAGGAAGAAACAAAGGCTTAACCAGAAAAAAAAAAAAAAGCTTAAGAAAGAAGCACAAAAAACATTGTGAGAATACTGAACCCCTTTACAGAAAAGGGCATAAGCTCCAGGCATCCCCAGAGCTGCAGTGCTCCATCAGCTGAGCAGCATCACCCTGGGGCCGATTGAAGCACTCCAGAAGTGAGGCAGTGGTGAAAGAACAGAATAAACAGCAGCTCCTCCATCACCAGTTCAGAGAAAAGGAAATAACCCCAGCACCTCCCTTACACAAAAAAGGAAGGGCATAGAGAGAACACAGAGAGCAAACACAGCCCCTTTAAACCAGAATCAGAGCCCCAGAACAACAAAGAGCATAAAAAATGACAAAAAGCATAAACCAGAAGCAAAACAGAAACCACTGACCTTATTCCAAGGAACAGCACTCACACAAAAACTCCATAGGGAGCAGCTCCAGGCTGAGATGCTGCCCCTGCGGCTGCCGGCCCTTAAATGAGGGCAGGGGGGGGTGGAGCCAGGGATCTCCTCCTATCCCCTCCCACGGCTCAACTGCTCCCACCTGTGCTCCCAGGGCTGGCCACGCCCCCTCACCAGGTGCTCCATCACAGCTCGGGCTGTGACTGACAGTTCCCATACAGGTGTAAGTAATGGCTGACAGTTCCCATACAGCTGTGAATGAACTAAAATAAACCGGGTCTGCCTGTCCAGCGGGGGGGATGATCAACGGATGAGCTCCCGCATTACTGCCCCAGTGTCCCCACATCCCCCACTGCTCCACGATGTCTCTACAACATCCGCAATGTCTCCCCAACGTCCACAGTGTCCCCGCATCCCCCAGGGGCACATCCCCGGTGCCCATCAATTGTGGGGAGGTGGTGGTGACAGCAGGGACAGAGGTGGGGACACCGCTGTGCCATGTCGGCCACCCCGTGCTGTGCACCATCGCCACAGTGAGGTCATGGTGGTACATGAGGGCACAGAGGGGACACGGAGACATGGGGGGACGTGGGGCGCACGTGGCAACATAGGAGACAGGGGACACAGCGCTGGACTGTCCCTGAAGATGCTGGTGGAGGTGACACCGAAGGTGACACAGAACCACTCATGGGGCACTGCACTGCAGTTGGGGGTCAGAGTAAGCAGGTGGGACCAGAGGGACATGGGGGAACGGGGGGGATACAGCAGGGATGGGGGCTGGGGAGGGATGGAGGGACAGGGGTACAGCATGGGGATTGGAGGACAGGGGGACAGTGTGGGGTGACAGCAGCAGTGATGTTGGGGTAATACTGGGGGAGTGACACCAGGGAGTGACAGTGGGGGTGAAATTGGGGTGACACCAGGGAGTGACGCTGAGATGACATTTGGGTGATTAGGAGTGACACTGGGGGGCGATGTTTGGGTGACGCTGTAGGGTGACACTGTAGTGGTGATGTTGGCGTGACACTGTTGGGGTGATGCTGTAGCGATGATGTTGGGGTGACACTGTAGTGGTGATATTGGGGTGACCCTGTTGGGGTGACGCTGTTGGGGTGATGCTGTAGTGATGATGTTTGGGTGACACTGTAGTGGTGATGTTGGGGTGATGCTAGGGGTGCAGAGGAAATGCTGAGAGAGGACTTGGAGCAGTGACAGCGCACGTGGTGGGGGGGCGGGCCAAACCTGGGGAGCTCAGGTGTTTGCAATGCCGCTGATGACAGGAAGGGGAGGGGCCAGGACCACCCCTTCCCTGCCCTCATTTAAGGGCAGGAAGTGGAGCTGAGCAGTTCTTCCTGGAGCTCTCTACGTACTGGAGATCTTCCAAGGTAGGGTAGTTTTTCTCTTTGGTGCTTGTGTCCATGTTTGTTGTATTTGGGCATTGTTCTCATTTTATGGGAGATGGTTGTTATGCTGTTATGCTGTGCTGTCCATCCAGTTATGGGGGGGTGCTGTTATGGGGAGATGCTGTGGGGCGATGCTGAGGTGACATCAGGAAGAGATGTTGGGGGAGGATGTTGGGAGCTGAGAGCGTTAGGTTCCTGTAGAGAAGTGATGCTTTGGGCTGATGTTGTTGGGTTGATGTGCAGCATGAACGGTGGGGGGTGACTTTAGGGCCTCACCTGGTGGGAGGACATCAGGGAGTAATGTTGGGGTGACACATTGGGGCTGAACCTGGGGGACTGTGATGGGCACCAAACCAAGAGTTGTTGTGCGAGCAGGAGTTCCACTTGGGCTCCGTGTCCTGCACTGGCCACGCAGATGCGGTGCAGCAATGGAACAAACCCTGCAGACCCTGGGGAGAAGCACAGCTGGAGAGAGGCAGCAGTGGGGGAGGGGCACAGTGCCCTTTGGTGCAGGGGACGCCCTGCTGGCACTGCCTGTCCCACCTACTGCTGCCGTGTTCTGCTCTCTGCTTTCAGGCGCTTTGCCGCCTCCCGGGGGTCATAACGTGATGGGGCACTGTGGGACTGCTATGGGTCACATTGAGGAGAGATGTGGGGAAGATGTGGGGTGACACCGTTGGAGGATAACAAACAGCAGTGACATAGAGGAGTTATGTTGGGGTATCAGTGGGGGCTGAAGTCAAGGAGTGACACTGGGGAGATGCTGGAAGATGATGTTTTTGGGGGGACATTGTTTCCTATCACTTGGGGTGATGTTGAGGTATCACTGGGGGTGAGATCAGGGAATCATACTGAGAGAAGACACGGAGGTGTGGGGGGAGACGCTGTTGGTCGTGTTGTGGTTGGGGGGGAGACGCTGTTGGTCGTGTTGTGGTTGGGGGGGAGACGCTGTTGGTCGTGTTGTGGTTGGGGGGGAGACGCTGTTGGTCGTGTTGTGGTTGGGGGGGAGACGCTGTTGGTCGTGTTGTGGTTGGGGGGGAGACGCTGTTGGTCGTGTTGTGGTTGGGGGGGAGACGCTGTTGGTCGTGTTGTGGTTGGGGGGGAGACGCTGTTGGTCGTGTTGTGGTTGGGGGGGAGACGCTGTTGGTCGTGTTGTGGTTGGGGGGGAGACGCTGTTGGTCGTGTTGTGGTTGGGGGGGAGACGCTGTTGGTCGTGTTGTGGTTGGGGGGGGAGACGCTGTTGGTCGTGTTGTGGTTGGGGGGGAGACGCTGTTGGTCGTGTTGTGGTTGGGGGGGAGACGCTGTTGGTCGTGTTGTGGTTGGGGGGGAGACGCTGTTGGTCGTGTTGTGGTTGGGGGGGAGACGCTGTTGGTCGTGTTGTGGTTGGGGGGGAGACGCTGTTGGTCGTGTTGTGGTTGGGGGGGAGACGCTGTTGGTCGTGTTGTGGTTGGGGGGGAGACGCTGTTCCTGGTGCTGTTCAGTGATGGGAGATTTTGTTGCTAGTGTTGTGTAGGGGGGGAGAGGCAGTTGCTGGTGGTGTTGGTTGGGGGGGGGAGGTGCTGTTCCTGGCGTTGGGTGGGGGGGGGAGGTGCTGTTCCTGGCGTTGGGTGGGGGGGGGAGGTGCTGTTCCTGGCGTTGGGTGGAGGGGGGGAGGTGCTGTTCCTGGCGTTGGGTGGAGGGGGGGAGGTGCTGTTCCTGGCGTTGGGTGGGGGGGGAGGTGCTGTTCCTGGCGTTGGGTGGGGTGGCACTGATGGGTGACACTGAGGGATGGTACTGCGCTTATATTGGGGGGACATTGGAGAGCAAAGTGGTGCGGTAATGTTGGAATACCACTGATGTTTAACAGCAAGGAGTGATGTGGGGGTGACGCTCCTGGGGACATCCCCGAGTGACACAGTAAGATTGTAGTGATGTTGGGAAGTGACACTGGGTGGGACTTAGGAGAGAGATGCTGGGAATGTTACTGGGGGCACTGTTTTGGACTGATGTGGGGTGTGGATGATGGGGTCATGCTGGGAGTGATGTTGGAGAACCACTGAGGGTGGAATCAGGGAGTAACTGTGGGGCGGCATTTTGGGGTGACACTGTTGGGAGCTGTGTCAGGGCACCAAACCAAGAGCTGTTGTGCGAGCAGGAGTTCCACTTGGGCTCCGTGTCCTGCACTGGCCACGCAGATGCGGTGCAGCAATGGAACAAACCCTGCAGACCCTGGGGAGAAGCACAGCTGGAGAGAGGCAGCTGTGGGGGAGAGGCACAGTGCCCTTTGGTGCAGGGGACGCCCTGCTGGCACTGCCTGTCCCACCCCCCGCTGCCATGTTCTGCTCTCTGCTTTCTGGCGCTTTGCTGCCTCCAAGGGGTCATAACGTGATGGGGCACTGTGGGACTGCTAATGGGTCACATTGAGGAGAGATGTGGGTGAGATTTGGGGTGACACTGTTGGAGGGTGACAAAAAGCAGTGACATGGGGGGGTCATGTTGGGGTATCAGTGGGGGCTGAAGTCAAGGAGTGACACTGGGGAGATGCTGGAAGATGACGTTTTTGGGGGGACATTGTTTGCTATCACTGGGGTGATGTTGAAGTATCACTGGGGGTGAGATCAGGGAGTCATACTGAGAGAAGACACGGAGGTGGCGGGGAGAGAAAGGGGATGAGGGGGTGACGCTGTTGTTGGTGCTGGTTGGGGGGGAGACGCTGTTGGTGGTGCTGGTTGGGGGGAGACGCTGTTGGTGGTGCTGGTTGGGGGGAGACGCTGTTGGTGGTGCTGGTTGGGGGGAGACGCTGTTGGTGGTGCTGGTTGGGGGGAGACGCTGTTGGTGGTGCTGGTTGGGGGGAGACGCTGTTGGTGGTGCTGGTTGGGGGGAGACGCTGTTGGTGGTGCTGGTTGGGGGGATAGACGCTGTTGGTGGTGCTGGTTGGGGGGGATAGACGCTGTTGGTGGTGCTGGTTGGGGGGGATAGACGCTGTTGGTGGTGCTGGTTGGGGGGGATAGACGCTGTTGGTGGTGCTGGTTGGGGGGGGCGATGCTGTCGCTGGTGGTTTTGTTGGGGGGGGCGATGCTGTCGCTGGTGGTTTTGTTGGGGGGGGCGATGCTGTCGCTGGTGGTTTTGTTGGGGGGGGCGATGCTGTCGCTGGTGGTTTTGTTGGGGGGGCGATGCTGTCGCTGGTGGTTTTGTTGGGGGGGGCGATGCTGTCGCTGGTGGTTTTGTTGGGGGGGGCGATGCTGTCGCTGGTGGTTTTGTTGGGGGGGGCGATGCTGTCGCTGGTGGTTTTGTTGGGGGGGGCGATGCTGTCGCTGGTGTTGTTTTTGGCGGGGAGATGCTGTCGCTGGTGTTGTTGTTGGCGGGGGGATGCTGTTCCTCATGATGGTTGGGGGGGGGAGATGCTGTTCCTGGTGTTGGTTGGGGGGGGGGAGATGCTGTTCCTGGTGTTGGTTGGGGGGGGGAGATGCTGTTCATGGTGTTGGTTGGGGGGGGGAGATGCTGTTCCTGGTGTTGGGTGGGGTGGCACTGATGGGTGACACTGAGGGATGGTACTGCGCTTATATTGGGGGGACACTGGAGAGCAAAGTGGTTCGGTAATGTTGGAATACCACTGATGTTTAACAGCAAGGAGTGATGTGGGGGTGACGCTCCTGGGGACATCCCCGAGTGACACAGTGACATTGTTGTGATGTTGGGAAGTGACACTGGGTGGGATTTAGGAGAGAGATGCTGGGGATGTTACTGGGGGCACTGTTTTGGACTGATGTGGGGTGTGGATGATGGGGTCATGCTGGGAGTGATGTTGGAGAACCACTGAGGGTGGAATCAGGGAGTAACTGTGGGGTGACATTTTGGGGTGACACTGTTGGGAGCTGTGTCAGGGCACCAAACCAAGAGCTGTTGTGCGAGCTGGAGTTCCACTTGGGCTCCGTGTCCTGCGCTGGCCACGCAGATGCGGTGCAGCAATGGAACAAACCCTGCAGACCCTGGGGAGAAGCACAGCTGGAGAGAGGCAGCGGTGGGGGAGGGGCACAGTGCCCTTTGGTGCAGGGGACGCCTTGCTGGCACTGCCTGTCCCACCCCCCGCTGCCGGGTTCTGCTCTCTGCTTTCCGGCGCTTTGCCACCTTCCGGGGGTCATAACGTGATGGGGCACTGTGGGACTGCTAATGGGTCACATTGAGGAGAGACGTGGGGGAGATTTGGGGTGACACTGTTGGAGGGTGACAAAAAGCAGTGACATGGGGGGGTCATGTTGGGGTATCAGTGGGGGCTGAAGTCAAGGAGTGACACTGGGGAGATGCTGGAAGATGACGTTTTTGGGGGGACATTGTTTGCTATCACTGGGGTGATGTTGAGGTATCACTGGGGGTGAGATCAGGGAGTCATACTGAGAGAAGACACGGAGGTGGGGGGGAGAGAAAGGGGATGAGGGGGAGACGCTGTTGGTGGTGCTGGTTGGGGGGGAGACGCTGTTGGTGGTGCTGGTTGGGGGGGATAGACGCTGTTGGTGGTGCTGGTTGGGGGGGATAGACGCTGTTGGTGGTGCTGGTTGGGGGGGATAGACGCTGTTGGTGGTGCTGGTTGGGGGGAGACGCTGTTGGTGGTGCTGGTTGGGGGGAGACGCTGTTGGTGGTGCTGGTTGGGGGGGATAGACGCTGTTGGTGGTGCTGGTTGGGGGGGATAGACGCTGTTGGTGGTGCTGGTTGGGGGGGGCGATGCTGTCGCTGGTGGTTTTGTTGGGGGGGGCGATGCTGTCGCTGGTGGTTTTGTTGGGGGGGGCGATGCTGTCGCTGGTGGTTTTGTTGGGGGGGGCGATGCTGTCGCTGGTGGTTTTGTTGGGGGGGGCGATGCTGTCGCTGGTGGTTTTGTTGGGGGGGGCGATGCTGTCGCTGGTGGTTTTGTTGGGGGGGCGATGCTGTCGCTGGTGGTTTTGTTGGGGGGGGCGATGCTGTCGCTGGTGTTGTTGTTGGCGGGGGGATGCTGTTCCTCATGATGGTTGGGGGGGGGAGATGCTGTTCCTGGTGTTGGTTGGGGGGGGGGAGATGCTGTTCCTGGTGTTGGTTGGGGGGGGAGATGCTGTTCCTGGTGTTGGGTGGGGTGGCACTGATGGGTGACACTGAGGGATGGTACTGCGCTTATATTGGGGGGACACTGGAGAGCAAAGTGGTTCGGTAATGTTGGAATACCACTGATGTTTAACAGCAAGGAGTGATGTGGGGGTGACGCTCCTGGGGACATCCCCGAGTGACACAGTGACATTGTTGTGATGTTGGGAAGTGACACTGGGTGGGATTTAGGAGAGAGATGCTGGGGATGTTACTGGGGGCACTGTTTTGGACTGATGTGGGGTGTGGATGATGGGGTCATGCTGGGAGTGATGTTGGAGAACCACTGAGGGTGGAATCAGGGAGTAACTGTGGGGTGACATTTTGGGGTGACACTGTTGGGAGCTGTGTCAGGGCACCAAACCAAGAGCTGTTGTGCGAGCTGGAGTTCCACTTGGGCTCCGTGTCCTGCGCTGGCCACGCAGATGCGGTGCAGCAATGGAACAAACCCTGCAGACCCTGGGGAGAAGCACAGCTGGAGAGAGGCAGCGGTGGGGGAGAGGCACAGTGCCCTTTGGTGCAGGGGACGCCTTGCTGGCACTGCCTGTCCCACCCCCCGCTGCCGGGTTCTGCTCTCTGCTTTCCGGCGCTTTGCCACCTTCCGGGGGTCATAACGTGATGGGGCACTGTGGGACTGCTAATGGGTCACATTGAGGAGAGACGTGGGGGAGATTTGGGGTGACACTGTTGGAGGGTGACAAAAAGCAGTGACATGGGGGGGTCATGTTGGGGTATCAGTGGGGGCTGAAGTCAAGGAGTGACACTGGGGAGATGCTGGAAGATGACGTTTTTGGGGGGACATTGTTTGCTATCACTGGGGTGATGTTGAGGTATCACTGGGGGTGAGATCAGGGAGTCATACTGAGAGAAGACACGGAGGTGGGGGGGAGAGAAAGGTGATGAGGGGGAGACGCTGTTGGTGGTGCTGGTTGGGGGGGAGACGCTGTTGGTGGTGCTGGTTGGGGGGGATAGACGCTGTTGGTGGTGCTGGTTGGGGGGGATAGACGCTGTTGGTGGTGCTGGTTGGGGGGGATAGACGCTGTTGGTGGTGCTGGTTGGGGGGGATAGACGCTGTTGGTGGTGCTGGTTGGGGGGGATAGACGCTGTTGGTGGTGCTGGTTGGGGGGGATAGACGCTGTTGGTGGTGCTGGTTGGGGGGGATAGACGCTGTTGGTGGTGTTGGTTGCGGGGGGATAGACGCTGTTGGTGGTGTTGGTTGCGGGGGGATAGACGCTGTCGCTGGTGTTGTTGCTGGGGGGGGCGATGCTGTCGCTGGTGGTGTTGCTGGGGGGGGCGATGCTGTCGCTGGTGGTGTTGCTGGGGGGGCGATGCTGTCGCTGGTGGTGTTGCTGGGGGGGCGATGCTGTCGCTGGTGGTGTTGCTGGGGGGGGCGATGCTGTCGCTGGTGGTGTTGTTGGCGGGGGGATGCTGTTCCTCATGATGGTTGGGGGAGGGGAAGATGCTGTTCCTGGTGTTGGTTGGGGGGGGGGAGATGCTGTTCCTGGTGTTGGTTGGGGGGGGGGAGATGCTGATCCTGGTGTTGGTTGGGGTGGCACTGATGGGTGACACTGAGGGATGGTACTGCGGTTATATTGGGGGGACACTGGAGAGCAAAGTGGTGCGGTAATGTTGGAATACCACTGATGTTTAACAGCAAGGAGTGATGTGGGGGTGACGCTCCTGGGGACATCCCCGAGTGACACAGTGACATTGTTGTGATGTTGGGAAGTGACACTGGGTGGGACTTAGGAGAGAGATGCTGGGAATGTTACTGGGGGCACTGTTTTGGACTGATGTGGGGTGTGGATGATGGGGTCATGCTGGGAGTAATGTTGGAGAACCACTGAGGGTGGAATCAGGGAGTGACTGTGGGGTGACATTTTGGGGTGACATTGTTGGGAGCTGTGTCAGGGCACCAAACCAAGAGCTGTTGTGCGAGCAGGAGTTCCACTTGGGCTCCGTGTCCTGCGCTGGCCACGCAGATGTGGTGCCGCAATGGAACAAACCCTGCAGACCCTGGGGAGAAGCACAGCTGGAGAGAGGCAGCTGTGGGGGAGAGGCACAGTGCCCTTTGGTGCAGGGGACGCCTTGCTGGCACTGCCTGTCCCACCCCCCGCTGCCGGGTTCTGCTCTCTGCTTTCTGGCGCTTTGCCACCTCCCGGGGGTCATAACGTGATGGGGCACTGTGGGACTGCTATGGGTCACATTGAGGAGAGACGTGGGGGAGATTTGGGGTGACACTGTTGGAGGGTGACAAAAAGCAGTGACATGGGGGGGTCATGTTGGGGTATCAGTGGGGGCTGAAGTCAAGGAGTGACACTGGGGAGATGCTGGAAGATGACGTTTTTGGGGGGACATTGTTTGCTATCACTGGGGTGATGTTGAGGTATCACTGGGGGTGAGATCAGGGAGTCATACTGAGAGAAGACACAGAGGTGGGGGTGGGAGAGAAAGGGGATGAGGGGGAGATGCTGTTGGCGGTGTTGGTTGGGGGGGAGATGCTGTTGGCGGTGTTAGTTGTTGGGGGGGAGACGCTGTTGGTCGTGTTGTTGTTGGGGGGGAGGTGATGTTGCTGGTGTTGTTGTTGGGGGGGGAGATGCTGTTCCTGGTGTTGGTTGGGGGGGGGAGATGCTGTTCCTGGTGATAGTTGTGGTGGCTACTGCGTGTGCCCGTGGCCCGGGCAGGCTCCTGGTGCTCTCGTGCGGAGACCAGCCAATCGGGTGCCTGCGGCGTGCATAGGGGAAAACTGAACGAAAATGGCCGCTTCCCGCATCGGAATCGCCATCAGCACATAAGAGGCAAGAAAAAAGAGGCGGAATACTAAACGTGGAGGCGGCAAACGTTGGTCTGGCAGGCCACAAACGAGCTGCTCGCCGGTACTTCAGAGGAAGCAGCAGTTTGATTATGTTATAAAAATTTTTTGTGCATGCGTAGTATCGTTCTGAGGAGTAAGCATGATAAAGATTGGTGGACTGGCTGTGCATAGGTTCATAGGGTTCCCAAACAGCCCTGCATCAGTTAGCAGGGTCGCTTTGCAGTTCTGTGTGCTGACTGCACTGCATTCAGCCCCACTTCTAGGGCTCTATAGGTACTGTTATCAAAAAGCCACGCTTCCCTTTTTACTCAAGAAGCAGGAGCTTCAGTACTCACAGCGTCACCCAGCTTACGTGGTGTCTTCCAGTTTGGTAGTGTAGTGGCTGACAACCATCTCAGCACAGGATGGGCCCCACAACCCTACCCCACCTGTACACACCTGCACTGAGAGCACCACCACTGAACTATAACAGCGCTGAGCGATCAGAACGTACGTTCGCTGCTTCTTCGCGCATGCATTCTGTTGCCACCGTGACCAAACAACCTCGTGGCAGTTCCGCGCAGTGTCCACGCGGCGGCAGCAGAGACCGCGTAAAGAACTTCTTCGGCACTGACGCGGATCCGTAGCGCCGCCCCTGACGTTCCGTTCTCCTTTTGATGTCAGAGAAGATCACATTTAGGAGATGGGCGGAAACGTATAAATAAACAAAATGAACCATGAATGTACTCAAGGAAATCTTTTTCAAACCCAAGAAACCTGTGTTAAGTCCTCATGAATATCTGTAGAAAATGGTCAAAAAATTGGCGTGGTCATGCTTTTTGTTTGTTTGGGGTTTTTTTGTTTTGTTTTGCCAGTATCAGTTACACTGTTGTTTAACATTCATGCACCAAACTCCTACAACTGTGGCAGTGTAATGGTTACGAAGCGACGGCTCGTTAGCAGAAAGCACAGGGCTATAGGGATGTCCTCTCAGTCTCCATTTTGTTTGTGTTTTCATGCATTTGTTTACTAAATATGGAGTACAAGAAAAGCATTTATTTTTGCTTTTTTTGGTGTGCAATAAAAGGTGGAGTTTATGGCCCTTAGAAATCTCCAGACAATCAAGAATTAACAGGAAATGTTCAAACTGGATCATGAGGACACAGAATCCCTTCGTGGAAAAGAGCATTCCCGGAACTGCAGAATGCAGTCGGCCTGCTGCAGCCTTAGGGTGCTTACAGCTGCCTTCAAGCAGTGTCCAACCCCCCAATAAATGCGGAGATCACAATTCAGTGATAAAGAAGGAATCGCGTATCCTTTCTTGAGGACTGGAGCTCACCTCACAGTGCATGGCAGGTAGACTGCAGGTAGAGATCCTACTCCTGTGGCAGTCAGCCCTTAAATGTGGGTAGGGAGCTGTGGAACCACGTATCCTCTCCCACAGCTGAACTGTTTCCACCTGTGCTCCCAGTGCTGACTGCCACTGAGGAAGGGTCTTTTGTTGGAGCTCCCTCTTTCAGTGCTCTTTCCCTGTGAGCCTCAGTCCTCAGAGGCAGGTGAGCATTCCCTTTCCTTCCTTCTGTAGCACCTCCTTCTTTGTGCTGCTTTGCCTTTGCAGGCGTCCTCAATAGGCGAACCTGGTGCTCACCTGCATGGCGGCATGCAGTCTTCTGGCTCAAGCGTCAGTCCCAGACCCCAAAGAAATAGCGATGCTTTACAGTGCGCTCCTTGAATCAAAGGTCGCTCCGTACCACAGTTCCCCATTTCTGCTGCACCACAATGCAGGAATTCTCATGTCACAGAGCTCAGAGAGAACGGACCGATGAAGTCCAGGACACACACCCCATAGAACCTGTCTGTGTGTCCACTTCGGAAACCAGACAGGAGGTGGCGATGAACAATCGGTTCTTGGTGCCTGAATGCTGCCACAGAGCCCCGCCAGCAGCTGCCGTCACGAATGTGGCCAACGTCACCACTCTTTGGCGAGCAGCCACACGGCCATGGACAACAGTTGTGTTAGAGGGGAAAGGTACATTCTTGATGGTTCTCTTGCAGGAAGAGGACAAAGAAACGTTCACTTTCACCCAGGAGGGGACATCTACAGTGTCATCAGACCCCACGGGGATGTATGCATCTTCCCCCCCCCGCTCACGCTACCTGTGCTGAACTTTTACTGTTTCACAGCCTCAGAGACAGAAATGTCATCGATGTGTGGATGAAGCTCCAATCGGAGGGACCTCCCCCGAGGAGGAAGGGGAGCGGCAGCCACATTGTGTAGGCTGGGGGCTGTGGTTCCACTGGGGGACGGAACAGAGAAGAAATGAGATGTTCAGGCAGCAAAGTCCTTGAACCATTGTGGGTATGGGACTGTGGAGTTCTGAGCTCTGTGGTAGCATTGGGGGGGCTGCAGGGTGGAGGTGCAATGTGGGTGTCACGGTGTTGTCCGTGACAGTGACCCAAAGGAAACCGAGAAGGGAGAGGGGAGAGAAAAAAAAGAAACTGCGTCAGTGGCCACGCGGCCGCCCGAGCAGAGCCGCGCTCCGGGAGGGGGAGGGGGAAACAGCAGGAAGAGATGGGTCTACAAGAAAACAACGGCACGATCTGAGAAGGAACGGTAACTTTACTAAATCTAATAAAATTGAACAATTGAAAGAGAGAGAAAAATTTCCAAACCAAAAGCTATGAGCTTACGCTAAGGAGGACCCGCAGGGGAAGCACACGTGCTGAACCTCCACTGCAGCCCAGAGCAACGCGCCCAGACCGAGCGCCGCCTGCATCCGGTGCGGAGCTCCGCCCCTCCCCTCTGCTGCTCCCACAGCATTAACTCCTTAACTGCTGCATGATGCTCTGATGTGGAATACCGGCATCAAAAACACAAAACCACAACATTCCACCCCTTATTCCACATCATCACATCATGCTTAACACACATCTATACGTAACCAAACAGTAATAACATAAGTTACATAGAAACATAGTTACATAGAAACATATATATATATACATACATACACACTTAATTACAGACTGCATTCCCCCAGCATCAAATTCCCTTGTGGGACACACTGGACGTCCCCATTTTTATCCATTACCCACCAGGTGCACCCAGGTCCCTGCGCAAAAACGGTTCCACGGAGGGGTTTGCCCTTTCCAGAGGCTGGAAGGACCCACACCGCTTTTCCCAACATGCTCCTCACATGTACCACAGGGACCTTATCTCCCTCTATGATCTGTAGGGAGCCGGACTGTGTAGGACCCTCTCGGTTGACTGATCCCCTAGTGTTGACCAGCCAGGTGGCTTCTGCTAGATGCTTCTCCCAGTGCTTGAATGTCCCGCCACCCATTGCTCTCAACGTGGTTTTTAACAACCCGTTGTAGCGCTCGATCTTACCAGCAGCTGGTGCATGGTAGGGGATATGGTAGATCCATTCAATGCCGTGTTCTTTGGCCCAGATATCCACAAGAGAATTTTTGAAATGAGTCCCATTATCGGACTCAATTCTCTCTGGAGTGCCATGTCGCCATAGGACTTGTCTCTCGAGCCCTAAGATGGTGTTTCGGGCGGTAGCATGGGGTACTGCGTATGTCTCAAGCCACCCAGTGGTCGCCTCCACCATGGTGAGCACATAACGCTTACCATCGCGAGTTCGTGGCAAGGTGATATAATCAACCTGCCACGCCTCCCCATATTTATACTTTTCCCATCGCCCTTCCTGCCAGAGGGGTTTCATCCTCTTGGCCTGTTTAATTATGGCGCATGTGTCACAGTCATGGATAACCTGTGCAACGGCATCCATAGTTAAGTCCACTCCTCGGTCTCTAGCCCACTTATAGGTCGCATCCCTTCCTTGATGGCCTGAGGTCTCATGGGCCCACCGAGCTAAAAATAGCTCTCCTTTGTTCTGCCAGTCCAAATCGATCTGAGACACCTCAATTCTGGCAGCTCGATCTACTTGATGGTTATTTCTCTGCTCTTCAGTAGCTCGATTCTTGGGCACATGAGCATCTACATGGCGCACCTTTACACCCAACCTTTTTGTTCGGGCAGCAATGTCTTTCCACAGTTCAGCAGCCCAAATAGGTTTACCCTTCCGTTGCCAGTTGTCCTGTTCCCACTGCTGCAACCACCCCCATAAAGCATTTGCCACCATCCAAGAGTCAGTATAAAGATATAGCATGGGCCACCTCTCCCGTTCAGCCACATCTAAGGCCAGCTGGACAGCCTTTACCTCCGCAAATTGGCTTGACTCTCCTTCTCCTTCGGTGGCCTCTGCAACTCGTCGTGTGGGGCTCCACACAGCAGCCTTCCATCTGCGATGCTTCCCAACAATACGACACGATCCATCAGTGAAGAGGGCATACGTCTTTTCATTCTCTAGTAGTTCGTTATATGGTGGGGCCTCTTTAGCACGTGTTATCTCCTCTGATGGGGATGTTCCAAATTTCTTGCCTTCAGGCCAGTCCATGATCACCTCCAGGATTCCTGGACGGTTGAGGTTCCCCATCCGAGCTCGCTGTGTAATCAGTGCAATCCACTTACTCCAGGTGGCATCGGTAGCATGATGGGTGGGGGGAACCTTTCCTTTGAACATCCAATTCAGCACTGGCAGTCGAGGTGCCAGGAGGAGCTGTGTCTCAGTACCAATTACTTCAGAGGCAGCCCGAACCCCCTCGTATGCGGCCAAAATCTCCTTCTCAGTTGGAGTGTAGCACTCCTCTGAACCCCTGTACGCTCTGCTCCAAAATCCAAGGGGTCGGCCTCGGGTCTCCCCAGAGGCTCTTTGCCACAGACTCCAAGTGGGACCTTTCTCTCCAGCAGCAGTGTAGAGGATGTTTTTCACATCCTGTCCCAACCGAACTGGCCCCAGGGCCACAGCACGGGCTATCTCCTGCTTGATTTGCTCAAAGGCCTGCTGCTGTTCAGGACCCCATGCAAAATTATTCTTTTTCCGAGTCACTTGATAGAGGGGGCTTACTATGAGGCTGTAGTTTGGGATGTGCATCCTCCAAAAACCTACTACACCCAGAAAAGACTGTGTCTCTTTCTTGCTAGTGGGTGGTGACATACTGGTGATTTTGTCAATCACATCTCCTGGAATGTGACGACGTCCATCTTGCCATTTTACTCCTAGGAATTGAATTTCTTGGGCAGGTCCCTTCACTTTGTTCTGTTTAATAGCAAAACCAGCACCCAGAAGAATTTGGATTATTTGCTCTCCTTTTTTAAAAACTTCCTCTGCTGTATCACCCCACACAACAATGTCATCAATATACTGGAGGTGCTCAGGTGCCCCACCCTGTTCCAGTGTGGTTTGAATCAGCCCATGGCAGATGGTTGGGCTGTGTTTCCACCCCTGGGGCAAACGGTTCCAGGTGTACTGAACGCCCCTCCAGGTGAAAGCAAACTGTGGTCTGCACTCTGTGGCCAAAGGAATAGAAAAGAATGCATTGGCAATGTCAATAGTGGCATACCACTTGGCTGCTTTTGACTCCAGTTCATACTGCAGCTCCAACATATCTGGCACAGCAGCACTCAGTGGGGGTGTGACTTCATTCAGGCCACGGTAATCTACCGTCAGCCTCCATTCTCCACTGGCTTTACGCACCGGCCATATGGGGCTGTTAAAAGGTGAGTGAGTCTTGCTGATCACTCCCTGGCTCTCTAGCTGACGGATCAAGTTATGAATGGGGAGCAAGGAATCCCTGTTGGTGCGGTACTTCCGTCTGTGCACTGTTTTTGTAGCGATAGGTACCTGCTGCTCTTTCACTTTCAGTACCCCCACAACAGACGGATCTTCTGACAGGCCAGGTAAAACAGACAGCTGCTGAATGTTGTCTGCATCTACAGCAGCTATTCCAAAAGCCCATCGGTACCCCTTGGGATCCTTGAAATGTCCCCTTCTGAGATAGTCAATACCGAGTATGCATGGAGCCCCCTGTCCAGTCACTATGGGATGCTTCTGCCAGGTTTTACCGGTGAGGCTTATTTCTGCCTCCAACACAGACAGTTCCTGAGAACCCCCAGTCACTCCAGAAATATGAATCAACTCTGTCCCTTTATAACTCGAGGGCATCAGAGTGCACTGTGCACCAGTGTCCACCAGTGCCTTATATCTTTGTGGCTCTAATGTGCCAGGCCATCTAATCCACACAGTCCAATACACTCTGTTATCCCTTTCCCTCCCCTGGCTGAGGGCAGGGCCCCTCTATTGGTTACCTGCAGTGACGGGAGCAATTTCATTGGTGGCTGATCTCTGCTGTAGTTCTCTCACCCGTGCTCGCAGTACAGGAGTGGGTTTTTTATGCCACTTCCTCATGTCCTCTCCGTTTTCTCGTAAGAAGCTCCACATGGCCACACGTGACATGATGTTACTGCTGTCATTTGCTCGTGCAGAGGGGCGGTTGCCTTTGGTGGCCGAGACTTTCAACAGTTTGATAAATTGCTTCATCAGATTCTTTGCGTCATGCTCGTCTTCATCAGGTGTTTCCAATACTGACACAGGTTCATCCCTATTCATCACTAATGACAGTTCGTCCAGTATAGTTTTCTGTGTCTCCTTAATCTCACCTACTTCTTCTGCTACTGTAGCTGCAATGGAAGCACGTGATGGTGGAAACTGCTGTTCAAAGTTTTGGAGTGTAATAGTCAGTTCATAAACTGGGAGTCTCCTGTCTTGACCCTCGAATCTATGGAACATTGCTACCAGTGTACTTGCGTACCTCTCTGGTGCTGTTTTTGAGAGCTTGCGATATACATCAGGTGTGCACCTTACTCTATCAGGATCACGGTCCTGGTGTGGGTTGTTAGGGACGAAATTGGGATCATACAGCATCTCTACTACGGCTGTTTCTCTCAAAAATTGGATGCCTTTCTCCACGGTGTTCCATCTTTCCACCTTAGGCTCCAGATCATCTTTGTAAGGGTATCTATCCTTTACAGCCACTAGTACTCGTTCCCAGAGGGTAGCGACTCCATTCAGACATCTGCCAATTCCTCTGTCGATAGCTGGGTCTCGGGCAATGCTTGCCAGTTGGCGGGCTTCACTGCCATCTAGGGACACACTGCTGGCACCGCTGTCCCAACACCGCAGCAACCAGGTGACAATAGATTCACCCGAGCGCCGTACAAACTCCTTTCTTGAACCTTGTATTTCAGTCATCTTTAGGGGCCGACGAGTAGTGGTAACAGTGACTCCATCATCATCGCTGTCTTCTCCATGTCTCTCACTTTTCTTAGTGGCCTTTTTAGGTGGTGGTGGTGGTGGTGGTGCTGAGGAGGGCCCCTCGCCTGGATCTTCCTTTTTTTTCTCTGCTTCTTCTTCTTTCCGTTCTAGGCGCGAGGACGGCCGTGTCCATTTCTGGCCTTCCACAGGGGCAACCGACACTGATACCGGTGCTTCCTGTGATTGGTCAGGTCTTACTTTGAGGTTTTCATTTTTGCTTTGGACCTTGGTTTGGAAACCATTTCTCTCCAGAATATCAATTATGGCTCGATAAGCACAAGCCAGACCCCAAACAATACATTCCTTCTCAGATCGTCCTGAGTCCCATGACTCCTTACCTAAACACTCACTGAATTTCTCAGGATCCCACAGGTGCTCAAGATCAAAATTGCATAACACCGGGGGTCCCCACGCTTCTAATTTCTTTCCTAATTTTTTCCACCTTCCCTGCCATTCAACACTCTCTGGTTTTGAGGAACGCTCCCTCCACATGATGTAAATTACTATTGCCAAGAGTGCATTCAGAAAAACAGATAACACAGCTGCCACAACTGCCGGGCTGACATCCTGAATATAGGTAAAGACCTGAAAAGAGTAATTGGAAACCGTTCCAAATGCCGCATAATCTGTCACGTTAGCCAGGGTGTTTAGGTAGGAGGCATGTAACCCCCTCAGCACATTAAAGTAGCTGTATATCCACATTACTCCGGTGCTGAACGTGAGGAGCTTAAAAAGACGCCAGCATGCTGTAAGGTACATGAAAAACCTTAGTCCACTCTGCACCAGATTTACAATGGAGAGCCAATACTGCACTGCCCGCATTCTCCACCAATAATTGTCACGGTGTTGTCCGTGACAGTGACCCAAAGGAAACCGAGAAAGGAGAGGGGAGAGAAAAAAAAGAAACTGCGTCAGTGGCCACGCGGCCGCCCGAGCAGAGCCGCGCTCCGGGAGGGGGAGGGGGAAACGGCGGGAAGAGATGGGTCTACAAGAAAACAACGGCACGATCTGAGAAGGAACGGTAACTTTACTAAATCTAATAAAATTGAACAATTGAAAGAGAGAGAAAAATTTCCAAACCAAAAGCTATGAGCTTACGCTAAGGAGGACCCGCAGGGGAAGCACACATGCTGAACCTCCACGGCAGCCCAGAGCAACGCGCCCAGACCGAGCGCCGCCTGCATCCGGTGCGGAGCTCTGCCCTTCCCCTCTGCTGCTCCCACAGCATTAACTCCTTAACTGCTGCATGATGCTCTGATGTGGAATACCGGCATCAAAAACACAAAACCACAACAGTGGGTTATGGGAGCATCCCCGTGAGGGGATGTCCCCCCGACCACAGCCCTATAGGGCACTCCATACAACACTCCATGACCACATGGAGGGGGCTTCCGCTTGTCTCCCCTCTGGCCCTGAAGGGGTTAAACAGCCCTGAAGTGGGGCAGGGGGGCGGTGAAGGGGGTGGGGCCATGGTGTGGGTCCGACCCCTCCCTCCCCATTTCCTCCACCTCGCGGGGGGGCACTTCGGACGGGAAACGGCAGCAGCGGGTGGAGCGCAGGCCCCCCTAGACACACCGCCTCCCGAGTGCCGTGCGCATCGCCATGAACCCACGCGGGGCCGTGGGGGGTCTCCTGCGGGTCCTGGGGCGGAGAGAACCCCACCCGGTACAGGGAGACGAGGGGGAGGACACGGGAGGGTGGGGAGGGCGTGGATGGGGGTTGGGGGAGTCCCACGCGGCATCGCATGAGTTGAGTGTGTGTGGGAATGGGGGGAGGGGGGGGTGTTACGTGAGAGGGGGTTTGAGGGCATATAAGAGGGTCCCACGTGGAATCTTAGAAGTGCGTCACATTTGTAGGGGTCTCTAGTGGGGGGGTCGTGGGGTGAGGTGTGGTCACGTGTGGGAGTGGAGGGATGGGTGGCACAGTGTGGGGGGATATATGGTATAATAGGAACTCCGTGGTGGATCGTGCAGATGGGACGATGGGGTCTGTCATGTGTGGGGTGGGGGCACTGTGGGGCAATGACATGAGGACCAGGATGGGGGACTGGGGAGGGGTGGGGGATTATGGGGGGTTGGAAGTCCACGGGGATTGAGGACACATGTCAGGTGATAGTGTACTCCTGGGGTTAAAACAGTCACTGGTAGGCTGTGAGTGGAGGGACAGCTCTATGGGGTTTGGGATCAGAAATGGGGTGGGAAGTGGCACTGCAGATTTGGACTGTGGGGGGGAAGAGTGGGTCACACTTTGCGTTGCAGCTCCCTTTGTGGTGGGGACATGGGGAGGGGGGCAGAGGGGGAGGCAGATCTGTGGGTTTGGGGATCAAGGATGGAGTGGGGGGGAACAGAGTTGAGGGGCAGTGGAATTTCATGGGGATGGGGACACACATGGGGCAGAGAGGGTCACATTTGGGATCAGGGTGCCCCCATTGGGGGAGACAAGTGTGGTGTGTGCTCACCCCGTTGCTGTGTTCTCCCTTGTGAGGCTGCCCTACAGTGTGCACTGGGAGTGCGCTCCGCTCTGTGTCCCCCCCACCCGTTTCCCACGCCCGCTCCCCCTAGGGCCATTTCCTGGGCTGTGCCTGAACTGCTTCCTGCAGAGGGACACTGCGTGTGGGGGATGTGGGTCACAAACACGGAGGCAGCGGGGGGGGGTCATCCCCAAGCACCACATCCCCATTGTGTCCACATGTCTCCCCGTTCCCTCGCTGTCTCCCTATACCGCCCCACAGCCCCCCTCCGGTGCCGCCCCACACTTTCCAGGAGAAGTCGTTCCGGAAGAGGTCCCAGTCCTGCGCCGTCTGTCAGGACAGCGTGGGCGCCCATGGGCTGCTCTGCCGAGGTGACGCAGCACTGTATCCCCATGTGTCCCCAGTGTCCCAATGACCCATGTCTTTGTGTGCCCGTGGCCCCAAAGTTATGTGTCCGCATGTTCCTATGTCCTTGTCCCCACAGTCTGCAAGATCGTATCCCATAAGTGCTGTGAGGCCAAGGTGAGGACCGGGGGGGCACGGGGGCCATGGGGTGACATTCGGTGATGTTTGGTGGTCCAGGGATGCCCCCTCCAGGTCCCCAGAGCCACTGGGATTCTGTAGGCAGAGAAAGACCCACGTCCCTGCTTCCCCACAACTCCCTGTCCCCACATCCTTGTGATGTCCCTGTGCCCCCACGCAGAGCGCTTGGCTGTGCGCCAGGGACTGCAGCTGGATAAACAGCGGATGGACGGACGGACATGGGCGGGGGAAGCACTGCTCCATGCCTCAGTTCCCCTGGGGGTTTGGGTTGTGGGTTGTGGAAGGAACGTCTGTGGGGCTGGAGGCCCGCTATGGGGCCAGATTTTTTCTATGGAGCTACAGTAACTGTTCTGCCCCTGTAGGTCACATCTC
The DNA here is from genome assembly GCF_038088225.1 of Cyrtonyx montezumae. Lineage (NCBI taxonomy): Eukaryota > Metazoa > Chordata > Aves > Galliformes > Odontophoridae > Cyrtonyx > Cyrtonyx montezumae. The sequence continues at coordinate 557,026 of NW_027072090.1, read as the reverse complement.
CGTGCCACCCCCCGCCCCCTCCCGAGCTGGTAAGTTATGGGGCTGGGGCCCACCCCCACCCCCACCCCCACCCCCACCCCCACCCCCACCCTGCAGCAATGTTGGCGCACCCTACAGTGCCCCCTAAGCTCTGTGTGCCCCACAGCGGAGAAACACTGCCCCACCGAGGCATGGAGAGAAGCCGGTGAGAGGCGAGTGGGATTGGGGTTGGGGGTTGAGGTGGGATTGGGGTGGGGTTGGAACTGGGGTGGGGTGTGGACTGGAGCTCTGTGTGCCCCCAGGACAGAAGTCTGCCCTCCAGTGCCCCCTGGCAGCATCGTTCCCTGCCCAGGTGCGATGGATGTGGGGAGGGGGGGGGTTCTGTGGGCACTGTCCCCATCACCGGTCCCCACATCCCCTGCCCCCCAGCATGGATGTGGACCCATGTCCTATAGCCTCGTAACCCCTCATGACCCCATAGCCCCATTTATCTCTCCATGACCCCGTGTCCCCATGTAGTCCCCCGTGTCCCTGTACAGTCCCCCATGATTCCGTGTCCCCATATAGTCCCCAGTGACCCCATCTATTGCCTTGTGACGCCCCCAGGCTGCCCCCCCCGGCTGTGCCCAGTGCCCCCCCTGCGGAGCTGAGCTATGTGACGGAGCGGATGATCGCAGTGCGGTTCCCAGTGGGGACGGATGAGCGGCGCTTCCACGGAGATCTCCGTGATGTCGCACTCCTCCTGCGTGCGCGGCACCGTGATGGATACACAGTGGGGGGGGGGCGGGGGGGTTGGTCCTTGGAATGGTATGTGGAGACTGGGGATGGGACATAAGACACTGGGGGACATGGGGACAGGGACTGTGGGGATGAATTGGGGACGGGACATGGGGGTATGTAGGGTCAAAGCAGGGGGACATGGGAACAGGACATGGGGTCCTCTGGGCAGAGGGGAACAGGACGCTGGGGACACAGAGCCCCATAAAGATGGGCCGGGGATCCCTGGGGATGGTTGGGGGAGGGGGGCTCCACCATGGGCTGTGACTCAGTGTCCTCTCTGCTCCAGCTCTTCAACCTCTCAGAGAAGCGCCATGACCTCATCCACCTGCACCCCACGGTCAGCACTGCAGGGGGGGGGTCCGAGGGTGTCCCATGGTGTGGGGTTGGGGCTATGGAATCAGGACCATTGGGGTCCTGGGGGGCATGGAGTGTGGGGTTTTGGGGAGTGTGGGGGTTGAGATGTGGGGTTCCAGTGGCGTTGGTGTGTGGGATTGGAGTGTGGGGTCCTGGGGAGGTTTGGGCCACAGAGTTGGAGTATGGGTCGTGATGTGGAGCCCTCGGGGGATCGGACTGTGGGGTCAGGGACATGGGTCGTGCTGTGGGTCACTCCGTGGCCACCTGCAGGTACAGGAGTTTGGCTGGCCAGACCTGCTGCCCCCCCCCCTGGACACACTGTGCGCCATCTGCAAAGCGTTGGAGCGCTGCCTGCGTGCGCTGCCCCCCCGTGTGGCCGTGCTGCACTGCCGGGTGCGTGGGGTGGGGTCACAGCATCGTGGGGGGGGGTTGGGGGGGAGGTTTAGGGCCTTGGTGTTTGTAGGGGCAGGACTATATAGGGCCTCGGGGTTGTGGAGTCTTGGGGGGAGTGGAGTGTCACAGGGGGTTGTAAGATGGGGGGCTGAGGAGCACTGACCCACAACTCCCTCAGGGCAACGGGGAAAGTGGGCGTCGTGGTGGCAGCGTATATGCACTACAGCCACGTCTGCGCCAGGTAGGGGGGTCATAGTGGGGTGCAGAGAACTATGGGGTATGGGGTGAGGGATGTGGGGTCTATGGATTGGGGTGCAGGGTGGGGGCTGGCTGGGTCTATGAGATGTAGGGTGGGGGGGCCTATGACATATGGGATATGGAGTGGGGAAGGGCGAGATTATGGGGGGAGGTGTTAGCGTTGGGTGTTGCGGGGAGTTACGGGGTATGTGGAAGTGATGGGGATCTGGGGGGTTATGGGAGGTGGGGGGGGCTGAGGGTTGGGGGAGGCATTGGTGGGGGGTCTGGGGGCTATGGGAGGCTATGACTTATGGGGAATGGGGGCTGATATGGGAGAGTTCTGGGGCATGGGGCTGCAGGGGACAGTGGTGGGGACTGCGGGGATCTATGGGGCCCAGTGGGGCTGTGCTGATCCCACAGTGCGGAGCAGGCTTTGGGCACCGCCACCATAAGTTCATAAGTTCATAAGTTCATAAGGTTGGAAAGGACCTATAAGATCATCTAGTCCAACCATCCTCCTATCACTATCTCTACCCAACTACTAAATTAAGTCCTTTAGCACCTCATCTAAACGCTTCTTGAACAGCGCTAGGGATGGTGCCTCAACCACCTCCCTAGGCAGGCCATTCCAGTGCCTGACCACTCTTTCAGAAAAGAAATGCTTCCTGAGGTCTAATCTAAATCTTCCCTGGCGCAACTTGTGGCCATTCCCTCTCGTCCTGTCATTACTTATCAGGGAGAAGAGGCCTACCCCCTCCTCACCACAACCCCCCTTCAGTTCTGTGAAGAGAGAGTGGGGGGTGACATGCTGCCATCCCAGCGCAGGTGGGGAGGGGTACAGGGGCGGGGGGAGGGGGGTTGGAGGTGGAATTTGGGGGGCAGAGGTGTGGGGTGTGCAGGGTGTGGGTTTGGGTGGGTAAGGTTTGGGTGCACATGCTTGTTTCTGAGATGTGGGGTGGTATTGGGCTGCATGCAGTTTGGGGCATGGCACTGTGGGGTGCTGATGTGGGGCGCTGCCCCCCAGGTACATAGCGCACTTTGGGGCGCTGCTGTCAGGCGCCACACGGGTGAACAGCCGCCCTGTATTCCTGCACCATGTGCTGCTGCCTCCCCTGCCCCGATTCCAGCCTGGTGAGTGTCCCACCCCATTGGGACCCCACAGTGGGGTCCTTCCCCTTTAAAGTGATCCCCAAATGTGACTCCACCCAGGAAGTGGCCCTCAACCCTGCCCCCACACCCCCCTTTCCCATGCTGTGCCCCACAGACTTCCGTCCATTCCTGAAGCTGTACCAGGCGCTGCAGCTGGTGCACACCTCAGGCGTATAGTGAGTGCCCCCACCCCATGGGGGGACCCGAGCCCCCTGACCTCCCCAACCCCTGCCCCAGTTTGGGTTCCCAAACCCTCCCCTCCCCTCCCCCCCCACCCCGCAGTGCCCCCGGCCCACAGAGTGTCTGCATCAGCCTGGAGCCCATGCTGCTGCTGAAGGGCGATGTCCTGGTGAGTGTGCAAGGGGGGAGTGCCAAACGGGCATACAACAGGGGAATGGGATGGGGGCAGTGCAGGACCCCCCGTACTGTGTGCATGTGACATGGACGTGTGTGACGTGGATATGGCAGGTGTGAAAATGCTGCGATACGCTGTGATGTGTGTTACGTGTGTGATGCGATATGATGTGATATAACATGCTACAGTGTGTGCCACGATGTGTGCCGTGACGCGTGCCACGTGCCACACGCGTGCAGGTGCAGTGCTACCAGCGCTGGGGCTCCGCGCACCGCGCTGTGTTCCGGGCGCAGTTCCACACGTGTGCGCTGCAGGGGCAGCGGCTGCAGCTGTGCAAGGAGGAGCTGGACTTGGCGTGCGAGGGTGGGGCACGGCGGGGTCAGGGGGGCCTTGGGGGTGATGGGGTCAGGGGTGTCAATGGTTGGGGAGTTATGGGGTCGTTTGGGTTCTGGGGTTGGGGAATCAATGGGGTCCCTGGGGGTCAGGGGTCATTAGGTGTCATGAGGTCAGGGAGGGGTCATAGTGGTTTGGTGTCATTCATTGGTGGTTGGGGCTTGGGGGGAGTCAGAGGTTATGGGGGGAGGGGGTCAGGGGGGTGTTCCATTGAGTCATGGGGGTTCACGGGGACTCAATGGGTGGGGGCTCTGCTGCGGTGTGGGGCTGCACACCCCCAGTTCCCACTTTCCCCCCTCAGATGAGCGCTTCCCCCCCGATGCTGCCGTGGAGTTTGTGTTCTCATCTAGTCCTGACAAAGTGGAAGGTGAGGGGGGCACCCCCACAGCCCATAATAAACCCCCATAGCCCCTATAACCCCACCCCCACATCTCCCCCCAGGTTGGGCATCCCCCTGTGGCACTGTGTGTGTGGATCTGTGCACATGGGACCCCACGGTGCGGCACGATTCCTTCCATGGCTTCAATGTGCGGCACCAGGACAGCAGTGACGGTGAGGGGCCAGCACCCACAGGACTCCCTGCCCCCCAACAGTACCCCACACCAAGGGCCACCCCGGTACTGCCCCTCAGTGGGACAGCAGAGGGATCCCAAACCCCGACGGGATGCGGTGGGACCACAGTTCCCAATGGGAAGCAAGGGTACCCTATGGGACCCCAAAATTGAATGGGACCTCCAGCCCCTGTGGGTCTGCAAACCCCAAATAGGACCCCATCCCATGGGGCCCCAAACTCCAGTGGGATGCCCCTGGGACCCCTCCCATCCCCCCCAATGGTGCTGTGTTCCCACAGACCTGACGCAGAAGGGGGGAACGCAGGAGGAGAGCCCCCACACACTCGTGCAAGACAAGGGGGCCCCCGGGGACACCCCATGGAAAGAGGAATCCTCCACGGCTGCACCCCCACCGCTGCAGAGCTCTCCAGGGCACCCCCCGCCCCCCACGGCTGCAGAGCGCTGGGAGCTGGAGCAGCTGCTGGGAGGCTGTGGGCTGGGGGGGGGGCAGGAGGAGAGCCCCCCTGGTGCCCCACACAGAACCCCTGTGCCCTATATTAGCCCTGCGGCCCATGGAAACCCTGTGCCCCATAGCACCTTGGCACCCCACAGTGATGCAGTGCCCCATAGTGGCCCTGCACTCCATAGCAGCCCCGTGTCCCATAGCACCACAGCATCCTATAGCACCATAGCATCCCATAACTGCCCTCTCCCACACGAGGATCCTGTGCCCCATAGCACTGCAGCATCCTATAGTACTCTGGTGCCCCATGGCAATGTAGTGCTCCACGGAGACCCCATGCCCTATAGCTGCCCTTTGCACCATAGCACTGCAGCACCCTATAGCACTGTGCCACCCCACAGGGACCCTGTGCCCCACAGCTGCTTTGAGTCCTATAGTGCTCTACCACCTCATGGTGATGCTGTGCCCCATAGCACTGCTGCACCCTGTTGTTCCCTAATGCCCCATAGCACCCCAACACCCTATAGTGACTCAGTGCCCTGTAGTGCCACACCACCCCATAGCAGCCCCACAGTCTATAGTGCCCCCACCACACCCCACAGCCCCCCAACATCCTGTACCCCCCCTACATCCTGTAGCCCCCCGTCACCCTACAGCCCTTCCCACCCCTATACACCTTGACACCCTATAGTACCCCAATGACCTACAGCCCTACAGCATCGTACAGCCCCCCATCACCCCACAGCCCCCTGACACCATATAGCCCCACAGCATCCTATAGTCCCCCAACACCCTATAGACCTACTGTGCCTTATGACACTCTGGCACCCTATAGCACACAAAGTGCCCATAGGACTCATGTGCCACTTCATAGCACCCCGTCAACTCATAGCAGCGCCTCAGCGCCCCACAGTGCCCATGTCCCTCATAGTGCCTACAACAGCCCCCCGATGACCCCTTGCAGCCCATTGCACCACAGCAGTGTTCTGACACCCCACAGTGCCCCCATGCCCCATGGCACCCAAACCTCAATGGCACCCCATGCCCACGCCCACTTAGGCCACGCCCTCCAGCGCCGCCCCAGCCTGGCCCCTCCCCCTCCCTGTCCGTGCCCGGGGGGCGGGGTCGAGGACGGGGGGTGGCGTCGCGCGCAGCGGTCGCTGTCTGAAGGGGCGGGGTCTGTTTTGGTCACGCCCCTCTGCCCCCTCTGCGAGCCACACCCCTTCCCTGTGGGACCGCCCCTCCCCAAAAGTGGAACCCCCGGGAGCCCCGGGGAGAGCGCGGGAGGTGAGGGGGGGGGGATGTGGGCAGGGGCGGTGGGGCTGAGAGTGGATACGGGCTGGGTGCGGGGAGTGGTAGGGAATGGGGGGGGCTACGGGGAGGGGGTGTTGGGGGGTTGCAGGGGAATACGGAGGAGGCTATTGGTGGGCTGGGGGCTATAGGGCGCTCATGGGATGGTCGGGGGGGCCCTGCGGTGGGGTCGGCAAAAGGGAAATGGGGGGTGTGGGAAGGGTGGGGCCAGGGGGGGTTTATGGGGGACTTGATGAGTTGGGAGCAGAGGGCTTTAGGGCATTATGAGGGTGGGGGGTATTGGGGGGGAGGAGGCATTGGGGAAGGCAGTCAGGGTGATGGGGGTTATGGAAAATGGGGGTTGCGTGGGTTCTTGTGGGGGACTATGGGGGGCTCTCAGGGGCTCACTGCTCCCCCATCCCCCTAACAGAGCCCGGCAGCCCCGAGGACTCCCCCACTCAGGACCACCCCCAGGGGGAGTCCTCCCCTTCTCCCTCCTTCCCCTCCCCCTCTTCTTACTGTGCCCCTCCCGTGTCGGGACCTCCCCGAGAGGAGCGCAGCACCCCAGGGGGGGGCACGACCTCCCCCCGCCCGCCTCCCGCCGCGG
>NW_027072090.1:527975-540475 GCF_038088225.1 Cyrtonyx montezumae | reverse complement strand
GACCCGCCCTCTGAGGCCAGCGGTGAAGCGGACGGGGCGCTGGGAGAAACTCCCCGGCCCGGCCATCGACGGACGTGCTAGAGGAGAACGCGACCTCGAGGCGGGCACGGCCCCTCAGCTCAAGGACCCTTTCCCGGGGCAGCACGCTCCACAGCGGGCAGGGACGCGGCAGGGAAACCGACCTGGGTCTGCGGCGGCCCGTAATAGGCAGAGGGGACAGACCCCCGAGGCAGCGTTACGATCGTGGGACGCGCCGCGCAGAGGCTCTGGGCTCGCCCGCACGCAGCCCCCAACTTATTCGCCTCTTCTTTTCTTTTGCTTTCCGGTTTTCCCCTCGTTTGCCACCCCGCCGCGTGGCTGCTCGCGGCCGGCACCCGACGGACCCCAAACCGAGGCAGACACCGGCACCTCGCACGACAAACGCGGTACACCTGCAGCTCGCGGGGCCGCTCAGCAGTCACACAGCCGGCTTCGGTCGGACGAGCCCGTCCCTGGGAGCCAAGAGGGCAGGCGGACGAGCAAGCGCAGCCCGGGCTGAGTGCCCCAAAGCCGCCAAAGCCACCGCCGCTCTCGCTCCAGCGGACGAGGCACGTTTCACCTCGCGTGCTACGGGAAGCGAACTGGAGAGGAGGCCGCCCGTGCCTGAACACCGGACGCCAAAGCGCCGAGCCGCCAGGGTCCCTCTCTGACGTGACCCGAGTGGCCTCATCAATCGATGGAAGGAAGGTCTGCAAGGCGGAAGGCATGAGCCCTTCCTGTGAAGCGGCGGAAAGACCCCGCAACGCTGTGCAGGCGGGTGTGCGTGGACAACGTACCGCGAGAGGTGCTCGCCCGTGCCAACACCAGCCCGCCCCACGCTACCCCAAGCAAGTCAGGGAGCGGGATTGAGCCAGCCCGCCGGGAAGCCTCTCCGACGTGCCCGAGGAGCGCCTGGGGATCACATGGGCTCCTGCGTGCGGGTGAGGATGAGGTGCAAAAAAACGAGGCGCCGCCGCCACAACCAACGAACTCGGGGTCCCGGTTCTTCACCGAGCGCCCTGGGACACCCACCACCACCGCTTTTCGTAGCTGCCGGGGACTCCCCCTGCGCGCATTCGAGGGGCCAGCGGACCGGCCCGTGCCCTTCTGTTTTTTTTTTCTCTCTCGCCCGCTCGTTTCCTCTCCAGCGTTTGCCCTGGTGCCGTGGGAGCCGGCTACGATCCTTTCTCACTGTCGCCTTCTCCGGCTTTTTTTCGCTCGTGGCCGCCCTCAGTTCTCGGAACGGCGGGGACGGGGAGGGGTGACACCGACCAACACCACCGGACCCGATTGAACGAAGAACTGGCGCTTGAGAAAACCGCCGCCGCCGCCGCCGCCAAACTTCCTCGCCAGCCGGCCAAACTCGCCCGTGAGCGCCCGCACATCACCGTCTCCGGAGCAGAGTACGCACTCTCTCCTATAGACGGACAGGAAAGGCATCCAGAAAAAAGAGTCGCGCAACTCGGGCGCCGACTACCGGCGCCTGCTCGGACACAAGCCGGGCTTTACCTAGACGTAACTGGAGGCACAAAACGACAGCGACGCCTCTGGGACCTCCGGAGCAACAGCGCCACCACCCCCCCCACCCAGGCCGCGAAGACCAAGAGAACCTGACGCCGGGTAGACCTAGCCGCAGACGGCAAGCCGACCCGGCAGCGCCCTCTAGGCGCCTCCTCGGAGCGCTCGACTCCGTCGGAGCGAGGTAGACGTGGCCGGACGTTGCACGACGACCCCGGAGCGCCCTCTAGGCAACACCGCTTGGTACGCCCATCTCCGTCGAAACCGGGTAGACGTGGCCGCAAAACGCAAGCCGCCACGGCAGCGCCCTCTAGACCCCTCGGAACGCTCAGCTCCGTCGGAACCGGGAAGACGTGGCCGGAGACCGCGCGGCGCCCCGGCTGACACCTCCGTCCGCCAGCGCCGCCGCTCGCGACGAGCGACCGCAACGGCCGTAGCCGGGAACGCGGGTCCGGCGTTCCCAAGCGGCACCGGCATCGAGCACCGGACGCAAACGTTCGAGACGGCTTTAGCAGGGTAGACGTGGCCGCCGTTTCCGAGAAGCACGGGCAGCGAGCTCTCGCCGCCGCCGTTCGGGTTAGCGCGGAACGGCTGTTGCCGGGTAGACGTGGCCGGCGTTTTTTAAAACGCGCGGTGATCTTTCGCCGCCGCCGTTCGGTTTAGCGCGGAACGGCTGTAGCCGGGTAGATGTGGCCGGCGTTTTTTAAACACACGCGCTGTGATTTCTCGACGCCACCGTTCGGGAAGCGCGAGAGGTTCTCCCGGTTCCTAGCACAACTTGACCGGAGACGGCAAGCCACTCGTCCGCGCCATCTCCAAGCCGCCGCGGAGCTCTCGACACCGTCGGAGCTGGGTAGACCTGGCTGGACACTGCACGACAACCACGTAGCGCCCTCTAGGCATCTCCCGTTTTTTACGCACTCCCTCGAAACCGGGTAGACGTGGCCGGAGACCGCAAGCCGCCCCGGCAGCGCCCTCTAGGCGCCTCCGCTTGGCACGTCCAACTCCCTCGAAACCGGGAAGACGTGGCCGGAGGCCGCAAGCCGCCCCGGCAGCGCCCTCTAGGCGCCTCGTCGGAGCGCTCGACTCCGTCGGAGCAGGGTAGACGTGGCCGGACATTGCACGACGACCCCGGAGCGCCCTCTAGGCAACACCACTTAGTACGCCCATCTCCGTCGAAACCGGGTAGACGTGGCCGCAGACCGCAAGACGCCACGGCAGCGCCATCTAGGCGCCTCCGCTTGGCATGTCCGACTCCGTCGGAACCGGGTAGACGTGGCCGGAGACCGCGCGGCGCCCCGGCTGACACCTCCATCGGCCGCCGCCACCGCTCGCGACGAGCGACCGCAACGGCCGTAGCCGGGAACGCGGGTCCGGCGTTCCCAAGCGGCACCGGCATCGAGCACCGGACGCAAACGTTCGAGACGGCTTTAGCAGGGTAGATGTGGCCGCCGTTTCCGAGAAGCACGGGCAGAGAGCTCTCGCCGCCGCCGTTCGGGTTAGCGCGGAACGGCTGTTGCCGGGTAGACGTGGCCGGCGTTTTCAAAACGCGCGGTGATCTTTCGCCTCCGCCGTTCGGGTTAGCGCCGAACGGCTGTTGCCGGGTAGACGTGGCCGGCGTTTTTTAAACACACGCGCTGTGATTTCTCGCTGCCGTAGTTCGGGAAGCGCGAGAGGTTCACCCGGTTCCGGGCACACTTGGCTGGAGACGGCAAGCCACTCGTCCGCGCCATCTCCAAGCCGCCGCGGAGCTCTCGACTCCGTCGGAGCTGGGTAGACCTGGCTGGACATTGCACGACAACCACGTGGCGCCCTCTAGGCATCTCCCGTTTTTTTACGCACTCCCTCGAAACCGGGTAGACGTGGCCGGAGACCGCAAGCCGCCCCGGCAGCGCCCTCTAGGCGCCTCCGCTTGGCACGTCCGACTCCCTCGAAACCGGGAAGACGTGGCCGGAGGCCGCAAGCCGCCCCGGCAGCGCCCTCTAGACACCTCCACGGAGCGCTCAGCTCCATCGGAGCAGGGTAGACGTGGCCGGACATTGCACGACGACCCCGGAGTGCCCTCTAGGCAACACCACTTAGTACGCCCATCTCCGTCGAAACCGGGTAGACGTGGCCGCAAAACGCAAGCCGCCAGGGCAGCGCCCTCTAGACCCCTCGGAACGCTCAGCTCCGTCGGAACCGGGTAGACGTGGCCGGAGACCGCGCGGCGCCCCGACTGACGCCTCCGTCCGCCGGCGCCGCCGCTCGCGACGAGCGACCGCAACGGCCGTAGCCGGGAACGCGGGTCCGGCGTTCCCAAGCGGCACCGGCATCGAGCACCGGACGCAAACGTTCGAGACGGCTTTAGCAGGGTAGACGTGGCCGCCGTTTCCGAGAAGCACGGGCAGAGAGCTCTCGCCGCCGCCGTTCGGGTTAGCGCGGAACGGCTGTTGCCGGGTAGACGTGGCCGGCGTTTTTTAAACACACGCGCTGTGATTTCTCGCTGCCGCCGTTCGGGAAGCGCGAGAGGTTCGCCCGGTTCCTAGCACAACTTGGCTGGAGACGGCAAGCCACTCGTCCGCGCCATCTCCAAGCCGCCGCGGAGCTCTCGACTCCGTCGGAGCTGGGTAGACCTGGCTGGACATTGCACGACAACCACGTGGCGCCCTCTAGGCATCTCCCGTTTTTTACGCACTCCCTCGAAACCGGGTGGACGTGGCCGGAGACCGCAAGCCGCCCCGGCAGCGCCCTCTAGGCGCCTCCGCTTGGCACGTCCAACTCCCTCGAAACCGGGTAGACGTGGCCGGAGGCCGCAAGCCGCCCCGGCAGCGCCCTCTAGGCGCCTCCTCGGAGCGCTCGACTCCGTCGGAGCAAGGTAGACGTGGCCGGACCTTGCACGACGACCCCGGAGCGCCCTCTAGGCAACACCACTTAGTACGCCCAGCTCCGTCGTAACCAGGTAGACGTGGCCGCAAAACGCAAGCCGCCCCGGGAGCGCCCTCTAGACCCCTGCTCGGAACGCTCAGCTCCGTCGGAGCAGGGTAGACGTGGCCGAACATTGCACGACGACTCCGGAGCGCCCTCCAAGCGCCTCCACTTGGCAAGCTCAGCTCCCTCGAAACCGGGTAGACGTGGGCAGAGATCGCACGGCTCCCCAGCTGACACCTCCTTCCGCCGTCGCCTCCGCTCGCGACCGGATCGTCCGTGGCCGGGGACGCGGGTCGGGTCCGGTATCCCCAAGCGGCACCGGCATGGAGCCATCCGAGCTGGGCAGACCTGGTCCTGGGAATGCCAAACTCGCCGGCAGCGGACTCTTGCCGCTGACGTACGGGACACGCGGTTCGCTGAAGGACCGGACCGACCCGGCGAGCCACCCTGTGCACACACGGGAACCTACGCCGATGCGGAGCTTTCGGGTGCGTGTGCGCCGGGTAGACCTGTCCGGAGATCGCGAGCCCCCGCCGGCAGCGCCCTCTGGCCGCCGCTGCGGACCGCGCAAGTCGGGCGGGGCCGGCAGGGGCCGGGCGGAGCCCTCCCGACATTCCCGAGCCGGAACCGGAAGCGACCATCCGCCATCTTGTCAGCAGCCGCGTGGCGCGGTCGGGCGGGAGCGCACCCGTTGAGTGTCGGCGTCGCTCTCCCGTTTGTTTCCTTTGACTCCCGACGCAATCCTAGATCGAGTATTTGAGACCTAAGCGGCACCGGGCTCGCGGCGGGTGCTACGGAAGGACCCGGGAAGAGCGGGCGGACGGGCCGAGGTAAGCCCTATGCGCTTGAAGGGGGCCAAGCGGCGGGAGCTCGGGGTCGGTCACGGCCGCTCCGGGCCACCACACGGGCTCGGGGAGGAGCGGGCAGAAAAGCGCCTGACGGGGTGGGACCTCGGCCTCCCGGAAGAGCCGGGCGGCCGGGGAGCCATTGGGTCGGCGCCACGAGCGGGAAAAAATGGAAAAGCGGGAAAGCGAGGCGCTACAGGCGTGCAGACGTCCAGCCCCTCCCCCCGCCCAGAAAAGGATCCCTATGGGTCTCTATGGGTTCCTGCGGGGCGCTGTGCAGACACAGCGGGGTTCCAATCGCTCTCTGTTGGACCCTATGGGTCGCTGCGGGTCTCTATGGGGCGCTATGAGTTCTGCATGGGCCCCTGTGTGGCTCTAGGTGCCCCTCGGGGGCACAATGTTCTCTCTGTGGGTCCCTTTGGGGCACTCTGTGGGCACAATGGGGTCCCTATGGCTCTCCATGGGGCACTAAGGGGTCTCTGTAAGGCTCTATAGGGTCTCTGTGGAACTCTGTGTGTCCCAGTGCGTCCCTATGGGGCTCTATGGGGTGTCTGCGGGGCTCTAGGGGTTTGGATGGGGCACTATGGGGTCTTAATGGGGTCTCTGTGGGACGGGTATTTTTTTTGGGGGGGGGAAAGAACTCCATAGAGAAATGTGGGGCATCGGTGGAGCGGACGTGGGGAAGGATCTGGGCCAGCTATGGGACGGCTGTGCGGCACAGGTGAGGAGGACGAGAATCTCAGCGGCCCTGTCCGGTGGGAGACCGCCCGTAAAGTCTCGGTGTCCCTCCTGCGCCGGTTTGTTTCTTTCTTCGTCTCTCTTCTTGCTCTATGTTTCCTTTTCACCAGGTGCCCGGGTGACTCTCGATGCGGTTGAACGTCCAGGACTTGAGACCTAAGCCACACAGAGCGAGAGGGGCCCTGCGAATGACTTTCCCCCGCTAAAGCTGCTGCCGCCGTGCCGTGCCGCACTTGCCTCTGCACCCCCCCCCCCCCCCACACACACCTTGAGGAGAATGGCGCTACGGAGGGACCCGGGCAGAGCGGGTGGATGGGCCGAGGCAAAGCCGTACGTCCTTGAAAGGGGGGCCAAGCAGCAGGCGCTCAGGGTCGGTCACGGCCACCCCAGGCCACCGCACGGGCTCGGGGAGGAGCGGGTGGAAAAGCACCTGACGGGGAGGCACCTCGGCGTGCCCGCTGACAGCTGTCCGAGCAGGAGCCAGCAGCATGCCCGGGCAGCCGAGCAGGGTTCTACGTGTCCCTGTGGGGCTCTCTAGGGTCCTTATGGGGCTCTACGGGGCACATTGTTATCTCTATGGTCCTCAGTCAGTCCCTATGGGGTCCCTTTGGTGCACTAAGTGGCCTCTGTGAGGCTCTATGGGTCTCAGTGTGTCTCTGTGGGGCCTCCGTGGGGCTCAGTGGTCTTCTAAGGGGTCTCTGTGGGGCTCTCTGGGTTTTGATGGGGCACTATGGGGTCTTAATGGTGTCTCCGTGGGACAGGCTTTCTTTGGGGGGAGAACTCTCGAGGGACGCGTGAGGCCTCCGTGCGGTGGATGTGGAGAAGGATCTGGGGAAACTATGGGGCACAGGTGATACGGGGCTGATGTGGGACCCGGCACTGAATCTATGGGGGAACAGTGGGGCACTGACGAGCCCCGTGGTGCAGCCATGAGGCTGATGGTGTTACCTGCGCCGCATCTCTGCCCCGCGCCACTGCCTCACAAAAAAGAATAATAATAATAATAATAATAATAATGAAAAAAAAAAACAACCCCAAAAGAACCAAAGGAAGGGCAGCCCGAAAGCAGGACGGCGGGCCGGGGCAGGTCCACGGTTGGGGGGGGGGAAACAAGACGGAAAAACCCCTGCAGCTCGCTCGAGCGAGCGACGTCCCAGTGAGAAGAAGGAAGGACGGACGGGCAGCTGACGAGACGATTGATCTCACGGAACGAAGGAAGGATACAGGGAAGGAAAAACTAAAAACCAACTGTCGGGCGGATCCAGGGGTGGAGGGGGATTCGGGGAAGCTGGCCACCGACTCCGGCTGGAGCATCGTGACTGCCCTGCCCGGGGGGGCGGGCAAGAAAAAAGGAAAGAGACTGGGCTCGGGGAGCGGGACACGTACACGCGTACATACGTATGTACCTAAATACGTATGTATAAATAATATAAAAATAAAGAAATGCCCCTCACCACCTCCACCCACAAAAAAAAAAAAAAAAGAAGAAATAAATAAAAGATTTTAAATAAAAAGGTGGTAAAAAAACAAAAATGATAGAAGATATGGGTAAAAACACGACACGGATCTCGATCTGGGTGGGGGTTGGATCTGTGGGGGTAAGGGTGGGGGGGAGGGGTGGGCGGGAAAGGATGAGGGCCGGACGCCGAGTTCTGCCGCCGTTATTAGGCCGAGCCGTCGTTAGCGCCGCCTGGCGGAGGCGAGCGAGAAGAAAGAAAAGAAACTCCGCCGGGGGTCTGAATAGGTACATACACACACACATACACACCCGTACGTACCTTAATATGTACATAAATAATATAAAAATAAAGAGGTGCCCCTCACTGTCACTCCCTCCCCCTCTTCCCCCCCCCCCCCCCCCAAATATAAGAACGATTTTAAATTAAAAGTCAATGAAAAAAAAAAAAAAAAGATTTAAAAATGGGTAAAAACATGCATGACACGGACCTCAGGCGGGGCGGATCTTTGAGGGTAAGGCTGGGGGGGGCAGACGCCAAGTCCTGCCACCGTCCTGCCCTGCAGCCGTCGTTAGCGCCGCCTGGCGGAGGCGAGCGAAGAGATAGGGAAGAAACGGGGCCGGGGGTCGGAATAGGTGCATACGTGCACACAGACACACACACACACACACACACACACACACACACACACACACACACACACACACACACAACTACCTAACTGCGTACATAAATAACGTAAAAAGAATGAGGCACCCGTCACGACCAGTTGCCCCCCCACCCGCCTAATAAAAAGATTGATCAAATGTTTAAATTAATTATTTAATTAATTTTCAATTGGAAAGGCAAACAACGCCTTACACCACCCCACCCCCCAGAAAAAAACCCGACAAAAATAAAGAAGAAAAATTCTTTCTCTCTTTCTCTCTCTCTCTCTCTCTCTCTCTCTCTCTCTCTCTCTCTTTCTCTCTCTCTCTGTCTCTCTCTCTCTCTCTCCCGCTCGTTTTCTCTCTCTGTCTCTCTCTGTCTCTCTGTCTCTCTGTCTCTCTCTCTCTCTCTCTCTCTCTCTCTCTCTCCCTCCCGCTCGTTTTCTCTCCAGCGTTTGCCCTGGTGCCGCAGGAACTGGCTTCACCCTCTTCTCTCTCTCTCTCTGTCTCTCTCTCTGTCTCTCTCTCTCTCTCTCTCTCTCTCTCTCTCTCTCTCTCGTGGCCCGGCAGACCATCTTAGTCGTCTGAGTGGTGGGCCGGGGCTGGGGCCGTGGCTGGGGAGGGATGACACGCACATCGACCGAGGCGACCTGACCCGGTAGAATGAACCGGCGCCCCAGAAAACCGCCACTGCCGCCGCTGCCGCCCCCCTTTCTCTCCGAATGTGCTCGTGAGCACCCACGCATCGCCGCCTCCGGAGCAAAGTATGCACTCTCTCCAGGCGGACAGGAAAAAAAGCCGAGCAAAGAGGACGTCAACTACCGGCAGGGGTTCGGACACCAGCCGCAGTTGACGTAGACGTAAGTGGAGGCACGAAGCGGCAGCCGCCCCCCCTCCACCCAAGCCGCACCGGGAAGAACAACAGAACCGAAACCGGGTAGACGTCACTGTAGACCGCGAGCCGCCCCGGCAGCGGCCTCCAGCCTTGGGCGCGGAGCGTGCGAGTCGGCCGGAGCCGGGTTGACCTGGATGGAGATCGCAAGCCGCACCGGCGGCGAGCTCTGTCCGCCACCATTCGGATGGCGCGCTCAACTCTGTCAGAGCAGGGTAGACGTGTTTGCCAGAGATGGCAAACCGCGGGCCGCGGCACACACATCTGGCCACCGCCGCTCGGGACAAAAGAGTCGGCCGTTGCCGCGTGGACGTTGCTGGAGGTGGCAAGCCGCACCGGAGGAGAGCTCTCTCCGGCACCACCGCCGCCGCCCCCGCTGCTGTTTGGGAAGTGCGAGACGGCGGTGGCCAGCTAGATGTGGCCAGCGTTTCTAAAACACCTGGGCTGCGAGCTCCCACTGACGCCGTTCGGGAAGCGTGGGTCACGCCAGGTGCCCGGCGTAAGCGGCCGGAGCAGCGAGCCGCCCGGGCAGCATCCTCCAGACGCCGCCGTTCGGGGAGCTCGGCTCCTTCAGAGCAGGGCAGATGTGGCTGGAGATGGCACGGCGGCCCGGCAGCCGCCTCCGTCCGTGGCCGCTGCTCGCAAGGAACGGCCATAGCCGGGAAGACGTGGCCGGCGTTCAAAAGCGGCACTGGCATCGTGCAGCGGGCGCCGCCATTCGAGACGCGCGTGTTCCCCTTTGCCGGGCAGAACCGGCGTTTCTAAGCCTCCCGCGCCGCGAGCGCTCGCCACCGCGGCTCGGGAAGCGCGTGAGGCGGCTGTAGCCGGGTAGAATTGGCCGGCGTTTCCGAGACACACTGGCAGCTAAAGCTTCCCGAAAGCTTCCCGAGCTCTCGCCACCTCCGTTCGGGAAGCACGAGAGGTTTGCTCGGTGCCGGGCACACTTGGCCGGAGACGGCAAGCCACCCGGCTGCGCCATCTCCACGCCGCCGCGGAGCCCTCGACTCCGTCAGAGCCGGGCCGACCTGGCCCGGGGAACACCAGCCGCACCGGCAGCGAGCTTCTGTCTGCCACCGTTACGGAAGCCTGAGCGGTCCGCGGCCGGTTAGCCCTGGCCGGCGTTCCCGAGCCGCACCGGCAGCGAACTCGGGCTGCCGCCGCCGTACGGGAAGCACGGTTCGCCGCGGGGCCCGGGCCGACCCGATGCGGAACTTTCGGGTGCGTGTGCGGCGCCGGGTAGACCTGGCCGGAGATGGCGAGCTCCCGCCGGCAGCGCCCTCTGGCCGCCGCTGCGGAGCGCGCGAGTCGGGCGGGGCCGACAGGGGCCGGGCGGAGCCCTCCCGACATTCCCGAGCCGGAACCGGAAGCGACCGTCCGCCATCTTGTCGGCGGCCGCGTGGCGCGGTCGGGCGGGAGCGCTCCCGTTGCGTGTCGGCATCGCTCTCGCGTTTGTTTCCTTTGACTCCCGACGCAATCCTAGGTCGGGTATTTGAGACCTAAGCCGCACCTAGGGCTCGCGGCGGGTGCTGCGGAGGGACCCGGGCGGACGGGCCGAGGTAAGCCGTAAGCGCTTGGAAGGGGCCAAGCGGCGGGAGCTCAGGGTCGGTCACGGCCACCCCAGGCCGCCGCACGGGCTCGGGGAGGAGCGGGCAGAAAAGCAAGCCCCAGACCTCGGCATGCCCGCGGACGGCCGTCCAAGCGGTATCCAGGCGTACGCGATTTGGTGGGGTTCCTTAAGGTACGGTGGCGGGGTGGGGGGGAGAGGCGAGGGGACGGGGACGAGGCGGGGGCGTGTCCCCGACCTCCAGAGGGAGCGCGGGCAGGAAAGTTCTAGCGGGTTCGCCAGCGGACGCACGCACACACGCTCAGTTCGCTCGCTGGCACCAAAAAAAAAAAACAAAAAAAAACGGCGGGAAGGCTGCGGCAGAGGTCGGCCGGTGGGAGACGGCCTCGTACGTCGGAAGGGGGATTGGTGGGGGGAGGGGGTCAGGGGAGAGCCGGGGGTTCGTTCGACTAGTCGCGTCTCCGGGCTCCCGCTGAAACTCTCTCCCGGCCGGCGGGAGGGCAGTCCACCTCCCAGAAGACACGGTCGTTCGGGGACACGGGTCGGCGCCGCGACAGGAAGAAACGGAAAAGCGCGCCAGTACGGGCGTGCGGCCCCTTCCCGCCAAAAAAAAAAAAGGGAAGGGCAGCCCAGAAGACGGGTGGCGGTCCGGAGCGGGTCCGCGGTGAGGGGGATGGGGTGGTCGATTCACGCCGCCCGCCCGACGTGATGTCTACCAGGGCGGGAAACGGGGAGACGCTGGGAGGGGAGGGGAGGGGAAGGGAAGGGAAGGGAAGGGAAGGGAAGGGAAAAACCAAAAGAAGACGGCTAAAGCCCCGTGGCTCGCTCGCTCGAGCAAGCGGCGTCCCGGCAAGAAGAAGGAAGAACGGGCGGCTGACAAGATGACTGATCTCTCGGAAGGAAGGAAGGAAGGAAGGAAGGATCCGGGGGGAGGAAAAAATAAAAAACAACGGGCGGGCAGATCCGGGGTGGGTGGATGGGGGTTCGAGCAGAGCCGGTCGCCGAGTCCGGCTGTTGTCCGGACAAAGGGTTGTGACTGCCCTGCCGGGGGCAGGCAAGGAAAAAAAGAAAAAAAAAAAAAAAAGAAATGGGGTTCGGGGGGGGGGGGGGGTGTGGTGCAATACTTACATACATACGTACGTACGTACATACATATATACATACTAAATACATAGATACTAAATGCGTATATAAATAATATAAAAATAAAAAGGTGCCCCTCACGACAAACCCCTTCCCCCCCCCCCCCAAAAAAAAGGGCCAGAAACTAAAAACAAATAAAAGATAAATAGAAGGAAGGAAAAAAAAAATAAAAAGATAAAGGCATATTTTTATCTTAAGACAAAAACCCAAAGAAGGCGTTTGTTTCAATTTCTATTAAGTAAGTAGTCATTCTAATTAAAAAGAGAAAAACGCCTTTCACCACCACAAAAAAAAAAAACCCTTCCTCAAAAAAAAAAAAAATAGTACTTAAAATAGAAATACTAAAAGAGACGGGTAAAAACATGACACAGATGTCGGGCGGGGTGGATCTTTGGGGGGTAAGGTTGGAGGAGCGGGGGTGTGTGTGTGTGTGTGTTGGGGGGGCGGGGGAGGGGGGTAGGTGTTGAGGGTGAGAGACGACGAGCCCAGCTGCCTCATCACGTCTACCCAGCAGAAGAAGGAAGCTTCAGCCGGACAAAAATAATTAACAAGTAAAAATTAAAAACAGTTGCGGATAAATAAATAAATGAATACATGAAAAAAAACAAAAAACAAAAAAAAAACGGGGCAGAGGGGACGGGGAGGGGAATCGAGCGGGCCGACGGGTCAGCCAGCCAGCCAGCCCTCGTGGAAGAAGCCGCCGCAGACAATGGGGGGGGGGGGGGGGGGGGCGATCGCGGTAAAACAAATAAAGAAATAAATAAATAA